>NC_133676.1:12390267-12397767 GCF_048934315.1 Petromyzon marinus | reverse complement strand
AGGGTGTGTGAGAGAGGGTGTGTGAGAGAGGGTGTGTGAGAGAGGGTGTGTGAGAGAGGGTGTGTGAGAGAGGGTGTGTGAGAGAGGGTGTGTGAGAGAGGGTGTGTGAGAGAGGGTGTGTGAGAGAGGGTGTGTGAGAGAGGGTGTGTGAGAGAGGGTGTGTGAGAGAGGGTGTGTGAGAGAGGGTGTGTGAGAGAGGGTGTGTGAGAGAGGGTGTGTGAGAGAGGGTGTGTGAGAGAGGGTGTGTGAGAGAGGGTGTGTGAGAGAGGGTGTGTGAGAGAGGGTGTGTGAGAGAGGGTGTGTGAGAGAGGGTGTGTGAGAGAGGGTGTGTGAGAGAGGGTGTGGAGAGAGGGTGTGTGAGAGAGGGTGTGTGAGAGAGGGTGTGTGAGAGAGGGTGTGTGAGAGAGGGTGTGTGAGAGAGGGTGTGTGAGAGAGGGTGTGTGAGAGAGGGTGTGTGAGAGAGGGTGTGTGAGAGAGGGTGTGTGAGAGAGGGTGTGTGAGAGAGGGTGTGTGAGAGAGGGTGTGTGAGAGAGGGTGTGTGAGAGAGGGTGTGTGAGAGAGGGTGTGTGAGAGAGGGTGTGTGAGAGAGGGTGTGTGAGAGAGGGTGTGTGAGAGAGGGTGTGTGAGAGAGGGTGTGTGAGAGAGGGTGTGTGAGAGAGGGTGTGTGAGAGAGGGTGTGTGAGAGAGGGTGTGTGAGAGAGGGTGTGTGAGAGAGGGTGTGTGAGAGAGGTGTGTGAGAGAGGGTGTGTGAGAGAGGGTGTGTGAGAGAGGGTGTGTGAGAGAGGGTGTGTGAGAGAGGGTGTGTGAGAGAGGGTGTGTGAGAGAGGGTGTGTGAGAGAGGGTGTGTGAGAGAGGGTGTGTGAGAGAGGGTGTGTGAGAGAGGGTGTGTGAGAGAGGGTGTGTGAGAGAGGGTGTGTGAGAGAGGGTGTGTGAGAGAGGGTGTGTGAGAGAGGGTGTGTGAGAGAGGGTGTGTGAGAGAGGGTGTGTGAGAGAGGGTGTGTGAGAGAGGGTGTGTGAGAGAGGGTGTGTGAGAGAGGGTGTGTGAGAGAGGGTGTGTGAGAGAGGGTGTGTGAGAGAGGGTGTGTGAGAGAGGGTGTGTGAGAGAGGGTGTGTGAGAGAGGGTGTGTGAGAGAGGGTGTGTGAGAGAGGGTGTGTGAGAGAGGGTGTGTGAGAGAGGGTGTGTGAGAGAGGGTGTGTGAGAGAGGGTGTGTGAGAGAGGGTGTGTGAGAGAGGGTGTGTGAGAGAGGGTGTGTGAGAGAGGGTGTGTGAGAGAGGGTGTGTGAGAGAGGGTGTGTGAGAGAGGGTGTGTGAGAGAGGGTGTGTGAGAGAGGGTGTGTGAGAGAGGGTGTGTGAGAGAGGGTGTGTGAGAGAGGGTGTGTGAGAGAGGGTGTGTGAGAGAGGGTGTGTGAGAGAGGGTGTGTGAGAGAGGGTGTGTGAGAGAGGGTGTGTGAGAGAGGGTGTGTGAGAGAGGGTGTGTGAGAGAGGGTGTGTGAGAGAGGGTGTGTGAGAGAGGGTGTGTGAGAGAGGGTGTGTGAGAGAGGGTGTGTGAGAGAGGGTGTGTGAGAGAGGGTGTGTGAGAGAGGGTGTGTGAGAGAGGGTGTGTGAGAGAGGGTGTGTGAGAGAGGGTGTGTGAGAGAGGGTGTGTGAGAGAGGGTGTGTGAGAGAGGGTGTGTGAGAGAGGGTGTGTGAGAGAGGGTGTGTGAGAGAGGGTGTGTGAGAGAGGGTGTGTGAGAGAGGGTGTGTGAGAGAGGGTGTGTGAGAGAGGGTGTGTGAGAGAGGGTGTGTGAGAGAGGGTGTGTGAGAGAGGGTGTGTGAGAGAGGGTGTGTGAGAGAGGGTGTGTGAGAGAGGGTGTGTGAGAGAGGGTGTGTGAGAGAGGGTGTGTGAGAGAGGGTGTGTGAGAGAGGGTGTGTGAGAGAGGGTGTGTGAGAGAGGGTGTGTGAGAGAGGGTGTGTGAGAGAGGGTGTGTGAGAGAGGGTGTGTGAGAGAGGGTGTGTGAGAGAGGGTGTGTGAGAGAGGGTGTGTGAGAGAGGGTGTGTGAGAGAGGGTGTGTGAGAGAGGGTGTGTGAGAGAGGGTGTGTGAGAGAGGGTGTGTGAGAGAGGGTGTGTGAGAGAGGGTGTGTGAGAGAGGGTGTGTGAGAGAGGGTGTGTGAGAGAGGGTGTGTGAGAGAGGGTGTGTGAGAGAGGGTGTGTGAGAGAGGGTGTGTGAGAGAGGGTGTGTGAGAGAGGGTGTGTGAGAGAGGGTGTGTGAGAGAGGGTGTGTGAGAGAGGGTGTGTGAGAGAGGGTGTGTGAGAGAGGGTGTGTGAGAGAGGGTGTGTGAGAGAGGGTGTGTGAGAGAGGGTGTGTGAGAGAGGGTGTGTGAGAGAGGGTGTGTGAGAGAGGGTGTGTGAGAGAGGGTGTGTGAGAGAGGGTGTGTGAGAGAGGGTGTGTGAGAGAGGGTGTGTGAGAGAGGGTGTGTGAGAGAGGGTGTGTGAGAGAGGGTGTGTGAGAGAGGGTGTGTGAGAGAGGGTGTGTGAGAGAGGGTGTGTGAGAGAGGGTGTGTGAGAGAGGGTGTGTGAGAGAGGGTGTGTGAGAGAGGGTGTGTGAGAGAGGGTGTGTGAGAGAGGGTGTGTGAGAGAGGGTGTGTGAGAGAGGGTGTGTGAGAGAGGGTGTGTGAGAGAGGGTGTGTGAGAGAGGGTGTGTGAGAGAGGGTGTGTGAGAGAGGGTGTGTGAGAGAGGGTGTGTGAGAGAGGGTGTGTGAGAGAGGGTGTGTGAGAGAGGGTGTGTGAGAGAGGGTGTGTGAGAGAGGGTGTGTGAGAGAGGGTGTGTGAGAGAGGGTGTGTGAGAGAGGGTGTGTGAGAGAGGGTGTGTGAGAGAGGGTGTGTGAGAGAGGGTGTGTGAGAGAGGGTGTGTGAGAGAGGGTGTGTGAGAGAGGGTGTGTGAGAGAGGGTGTGTGAGAGAGGGTGTGTGAGAGAGGGTGTGTGAGAGAGGGTGTGTGAGAGAGGGTGTGTGAGAGAGGGTGTGTGAGAGAGGGTGTGTGAGAGAGGGTGTGTGAGAGAGGGTGTGTGAGAGAGGGTGTGTGAGAGAGGGTGTGTGAGAGAGGGTGTGTGAGAGAGGGTGTGTGAGAGAGGGTGTGTGAGAGAGGGTGTGTGAGAGAGGGTGTGTGAGAGAGGGTGTGTGAGAGAGGGTGTGTGAGAGAGGGTGTGTGAGAGAGGGTGTGTGAGAGAGGGTGTGTGAGAGAGGGTGTGTGAGAGAGGGGTGTGTGAGAGAGGGTGTGTGAGAGAGGGTGTGTGAGAGAGGGTGTGTGAGAGAGGGTGTGTGAGAGAGGGTGTGTGAGAGAGGGTGTGTGAGAGAGGGTGTGTGAGAGAGGGTGTGTGAGAGAGGGTGTGTGAGAGAGGGTGTGTGAGAGAGGGTGTGTGAGAGAGGGTGTGTGAGAGAGGGTGTGTGAGAGAGGGTGTGTGAGAGAGGGTGTGTGAGAGAGGGTGTGTGAGAGAGGGTGTGTGAGAGAGGGTGTGTGAGAGAGGGTGTGTGAGAGAGGGTGTGTGAGAGAGGGTGTGTGAGAGAGGGTGTGTGAGAGAGGGTGTGTGAGAGAGGGTGTGTGAGAGAGGGTGTGTGAGAGAGGGTGTGTGAGAGAGGGTGTGTGAGAGAGGGTGTGTGAGAGAGGGTGTGTGAGAGAGGGTGTGTGAGAGAGGGTGTGTGAGAGAGGGTGTGTGAGAGAGGGTGTGTGAGAGAGGGTGTGTGAGAGAGGGTGTGTGAGAGAGGGTGTGTGAGAGAGGGTGTGTGAGAGAGGGTGTGTGAGAGAGGGTGTGTGAGAGAGGGTGTGTGAGAGAGGGTGTGTGAGAGAGGGTGTGTGAGAGAGGGTGTGTGAGAGAGGGTGTGTGAGAGAGGGTGTGTGAGAGAGGGTGTGTGAGAGAGGGTGTGTGAGAGAGGGTGTGTGAGAGAGGGTGTGTGAGAGAGGGTGTGTGAGAGAGGGTGTGTGAGAGAGGGTGTGTGAGAGAGGGTGTGTGAGAGAGGGTGTGTGAGAGAGGGTGTGTGAGAGAGGGTGTGTGAGAGAGGGTGTGTGAGAGAGGGTGTGTGAGAGAGGGTGTGTGAGAGAGGGTGTGTGAGAGAGGGTGTGTGAGAGAGGGTGTGTGAGAGAGGGTGTGTGAGAGAGGGTGTGTGAGAGAGGGTGTGTGAGAGAGGGTGTGTGAGAGAGGGTGTGTGAGAGAGGGTGTGTGAGAGAGGGTGTGTGAGAGAGGGTGTGTGAGAGAGGGTGTGTGAGAGAGGGTGTGTGAGAGAGGGTGTGTGAGAGAGGGTGTGTGAGAGAGGGTGTGTGAGAGAGGGTGTGTGAGAGAGGGTGTGTGAGAGAGGGTGTGTGTGAGAGAGGGTGTGTGAGAGAGGGTGTGTGAGAGAGGGTGTGTGAGAGAGGGTGTGTGAGAGAGGGTGTGTGAGAGAGGGTGTGTGAGAGAGGGTGTGTGAGAGAGGGTGTGTGAGAGAGGGTGTGTGAGAGAGGGTGTGTGAGAGAGGGTGTGTGAGAGAGGGTGTGTGAGAGAGGGTGTGTGAGAGAGGGTGTGTGAGAGAGGGTGTGTGAGAGAGGGTGTGTGAGAGAGGGTGTGTGAGAGAGGGTGTGTGAGAGAGGGTGTGTGAGAGAGGGTGTGTGAGAGAGGGTGTGTGAGAGAGGGTGTGTGAGAGAGGGTGTGTGAGAGAGGGTGTGTGAGAGAGGGTGTGTGAGAGAGGGTGTGTGAGAGAGGGTGTGTGAGAGAGGGTGTGTGAGAGAGGGTGTGTGAGAGAGGGTGTGTGAGAGAGGGTGTGTGAGAGAGGGTGTGTGAGAGAGGGTGTGTGAGAGAGGGTGTGTGAGAGAGGGTGTGTGAGAGAGGGTGTGTGAGAGAGGGTGTGTGAGAGAGGGTGTGTGAGAGAGGGTGTGTGAGAGAGGGTGTGTGAGAGAGGGTGTGTGAGAGAGGGTGTGTGAGAGAGGGTGTGTGAGAGAGGGTGTGTGAGAGAGGGTGTGTGAGAGAGGGTGTGTGAGAGAGGGTGTGTGAGAGAGGGTGTGTGAGAGAGGGTGTGTGAGAGAGGGTGTGTGAGAGAGGGTGTGTGAGAGAGGGTGTGTGAGAGAGGGTGTGTGAGAGAGGGTGTGTGAGAGAGGGTGTGTGAGAGAGGGTGTGTGAGAGAGGGTGTGTGAGAGAGGGTGTGTGAGAGAGGGTGTGTGAGAGAGGGTGTGTGAGAGAGGGTGTGTGAGAGAGGGTGTGTGAGAGAGGGTGTGTGAGAGAGGGTGTGTGAGAGAGGGTGTGTGAGAGAGGGTGTGTGAGAGAGGGTGTGTGAGAGAGGGTGTGTGAGAGAGGGTGTGTGAGAGAGGGTGTGTGAGAGAGGGTGTGTGAGAGAGGGTGTGTGAGAGAGGGTGTGTGAGAGAGGGTGTGTGAGAGAGGGTGTGTGAGAGAGGGTGTGTGAGAGAGGGTGTGTGAGAGAGGGTGTGTGAGAGAGGGTGTGTGAGAGAGGGTGTGTGAGAGAGGGTGTGTGAGAGAGGGTGTGTGAGAGAGGGTGTGTGAGAGAGGGTGTGTGAGAGAGGGTGTGTGAGAGAGGGTGTGTGAGAGAGGGTGTGTGAGAGAGGGTGTGTGAGAGAGGGTGTGTGAGAGAGGGTGTGTGAGAGAGGGTGTGTGAGAGAGGGTGTGTGAGAGAGGGTGTGTGAGAGAGGGTGTGTGAGAGAGGGTGTGTGAGAGAGGGTGTGTGAGAGAGGGTGTGTGAGAGAGGGTGTGTGAGAGAGGGTGTGTGAGAGAGGGTGTGTGAGAGAGGGTGTGTGAGAGAGGGTGTGTGAGAGAGGGTGTGTGAGAGAGGGTGTGTGAGAGAGGGTGTGTGAGAGAGGGTGTGTGAGAGAGGGTGTGTGAGAGAGGGTGTGTGAGAGAGGGTGTGTGAGAGAGGGTGTGTGAGAGAGGGTGTGTGAGAGAGGGTGTGTGAGAGAGGGTGTGTGAGAGAGGGTGTGTGAGAGAGGGTGTGTGAGAGAGGGTGTGTGAGAGAGGGTGTGTGAGAGAGGGTGTGTGAGAGAGGGTGTGTGAGAGAGGGTGTGTGAGAGAGGGTGTGTGAGAGAGGGTGTGTGAGAGAGGGTGTGTGAGAGAGGGTGTGTGAGAGAGGGTGTGTGAGAGAGGGTGTGTGAGAGAGGGTGTGTGAGAGAGGGTGTGTGAGAGAGGGTGTGTGAGAGAGGGTGTGTGAGAGAGGGTGTGTGAGAGAGGGTGTGTGAGAGAGGGTGTGTGAGAGAGGGTGTGTGAGAGAGGGTGTGTGAGAGAGGGTGTGTGAGAGAGGGTGTGTGAGAGAGGGTGTGTGAGAGAGGGTGTGTGAGAGAGGGTGTGTGAGAGAGGGTGTGTGAGAGAGGGTGTGTGAGAGAGGGTGTGTGAGAGAGGGTGTGTGAGAGAGGGTGTGTGAGAGAGGGTGTGTGAGAGAGGGTGTGTGAGAGAGGGTGTGTGAGAGAGGGTGTGTGAGAGAGGGTGTGTGAGAGAGGGTGTGTGAGAGAGGGTGTGTGAGAGAGGGTGTGTGAGAGAGGGTGTGTGAGAGAGGGTGTGTGAGAGAGGGTGTGTGAGAGAGGGTGTGTGAGAGAGGGTGTGTGAGAGAGGGTGTGTGAGAGAGGGTGTGTGAGAGAGGGTGTGTGAGAGAGGGTGTGTGAGAGAGGGTGTGTGAGAGAGGGTGTGTGAGAGAGGGTGTGTGAGAGAGGGTGTGTGAGAGAGGGTGTGTGAGAGAGGGTGTGTGAGAGAGGGTGTGTGAGAGAGGGTGTGTGAGAGAGGGTGTGTGAGAGAGGGTGTGTGAGAGAGGGTGTGTGAGAGAGGGTGTGTGAGAGAGGGTGTGTGAGAGAGGGTGTGTGAGAGAGGGTGTGTGAGAGAGGGTGTGTGAGAGAGGGTGTGTGAGAGAGGGTGTGTGAGAGAGGGTGTGTGAGAGAGGGTGTGTGAGAGAGGGTGTGTGAGAGAGGGTGTGTGAGAGAGGGTGTGTGAGAGAGGGTGTGTGAGAGAGGGTGTGTGAGAGAGGGTGTGTGAGAGAGGGTGTGTGAGAGAGGGTGTGTGAGAGAGGGTGTGTGAGAGAGGGTGTGTGAGAGAGGGTGTGTGAGAGAGGGTGTGTGAGAGAGGGTGTGTGAGAGAGGGTGTGTGAGAGAGGGTGTGTGAGAGAGGGTGTGTGAGAGAGGGTGTGTGAGAGAGGGTGTGTGAGAGAGGGTGTGTGAGAGAGGGTGTGTGAGAGAGGGTGTGTGAGAGAGGGTGTGTGAGAGAGGGTGTGTGAGAGAGGGTGTGTGAGAGAGGGTGTGTGTGAGAGAGGGTGTGTGAGAGAGGGTGTGTGAGAGAGGGTGTGTGAGAGAGGGTGTGTGAGAGAGGGTGTGTGAGAGAGGGTGTGTGAGAGAGGGTGTGTGAGAGAGGGTGTGTGAGAGAGGGTGTGTGAGAGAGGGTGTGTGAGAGAGGGTGTGTGAGAGAGGTGTGTGGGTTAGGTGTGTGGAGGGGGTGTGGTGAGGAGAGGGGGTGTGTGTGGGGGTGTTGTAGTGTGGGTGGGTGAGATGAGGTGATGGTGTGAGAGAGGG